>NC_092098.1:22489143-22496408 GCF_045679555.1 Salvelinus alpinus | reverse complement strand
ACAGCATTTGAAAGATAAACATCTTGTCAATCCAGCCAACATGTCAGATTTTTTAAATGTTTTACAGAGAAAACACCACATATATTTATGTTAGCTCACCACCAAATAAAAAAGGAGGACAGACATTTTTCACAGCACAAGTAGGATGCAAGTAGCATGCACAAGCCAACCTAACTAACCTAGAACCAACCTAAATAACCTAGAAAAAACTACCTCAGATGACAGTCCTATAACATGTTACACAATAAATCTATGTTTTGTTCAAAATATGTGCATATTTTAGCTATAAATCAGTTTTACATTACTGCTACCATCATAGCTACAGTCAGAAATCGCACGGGAGTAGCCAGAGAAAATACAGACACCAACGTCAACTACTAATTACACATCATAAAACATTTCAGAGAAATATATGGTGGATAGCTAATGAAAGAGAAAGATCTTGTGAATAGAGCCAATATTTCCGATTTTTCAAGTGTTTTACAGCGAAAACACAATATATCGTCATATTAGCTTACTACAATAGCTAACATCACAACAGCATTGACTCAAGGCAAACGGTAGCATAGCACAGTTCGACAGATATATGAAAAAGCATCCCAAATTGGGTCCTTATCTTTGTTGATCTTCCATCAGAATGTTCTCCAAGGGGTCCTTTGTTCAGAAATGTCTTTATTTCGATCCAGAACGAACAATTTCCCTCTTGAATTAGCAAGCACACTGGCAGTGCGACGCTAACCTCTCCATCTTGAAAAAATTATTGCGTCGCATCACGTCTAAAGTCCAGAATACATTTCAATAATATAATTAAACTATATTGAAATAACATAATTTAGGATGATATTGTGACATGTATCAAATAAAATCGAAGCCAGAGATCATATTCACCTTTACAGAGTGTTTTCCAGGAGCCGAGTCCAGGTCCTACTTCGCGCCCAGAAAGAAAAATAAACTGCGCAACACTCACTCCAAGAGGTTGTGTTCAACCCCAGGAAGAGATAATCAAGTGATTTCTTCTCTCACTTCCGCATGACACCCAGAGGAAGGCGTATGACGTGTTTCTACAGTCCTAAGTGACATGCCCTTTTATAGACAAGGGCTTGAAGAGCGACATCGATTTTGGAAATCTCACTCCCGGATAGGAAATGGGCTGTAAAAATAGTTCTGTTCCACTTAGAGAAATAATTAAAACGGTTTTAGAAACTAGAGACTGTTTTCTATCCAATAGTAATAATAATATGCATATTGTAAGAGCAAAAATTCATTAAGAGGCCGTTTGAAAATTTGCACATATTTTCCAGTTTTTCAATACGCCCCCTGCAGCCATAACAAGTTATTAAGCATCTCCAATCCAAAATTAAATCTAGAATCAGCATCCTATTTCGCAACAAAGCATCCTTCACTCATGCTGCCAAACATACCCTTGTAAAACTGACTATCCTACCGATCCTTCACTTCGGCAATGTAATTTACAAAATAGCCTCCAACACTCTACACAGCAAATTGGATGCAGTCTATCACAGTGCCTTCCGTTTTGTCATCAAAGCCCCATATACTACCCACCACTGCAACCTGTATGCTCTGGTTGGCTGGCCCTCACTTCATATTCGTCGCCAAACCCACTGGCTCCAGTTCATCTATAAGTCTTTGCTAGGTAAAGCCCCACTTTATCTCAGCTCACTGGTCACCATAGCAGCACCCACCCATAGCACGCGCTCCAGCAGGTATATTTCACTGGTCCTCCCCAAGCCAACTCCTCCTTTGGCCGCCTTTCCTTCCAGTTCTCTGCTGCCAATGGCTGGAACGAATTGCAAAAATCACTGAAGCTGGAGTCTTATATCTCCCTCACTAACTTTAAGCGTCAGCTGTCAAAGCAGCTTACCGATCATTGCACCTGTACACAGCCCACCTGTAAATAGCCCACCCAACTACCTCATCCCCATATTGTAATTTTTGTCGCACTGCTTTACTTTATCTTGGCCAGGTAGCAGTTGTAAATGAGAACTTGTTCTCAACTGGCCTACCTGGTTAAATAAAGGTGAAATAAATAAATAATAATAATAAATTGCAACACACTCTTCCTCGGGATCCCTGGCAGGAGTGTCCAGAAGCTCCAATACATCCAGAACAGCGCTGCCAGGATCTTGATGAGAGTGCGGAAACACCATCACATCTCCCCCCATCCTACATCTCTGCACTGTCTCCCTTTGCAGGATGGGGGGGTCATTGCTCTAGGCTACCAGTTGCATTGTTTCGGATATGAAAAGGAGCCCACTGCGGTCTGCTGAATGATCAATATGCCAGATGGGAATGTTCTGAAAGCTTGATTCTAATCCACCGTCTGAATAAAATAAAGAACTTATCATCAAAGATATCACATTTATTTTGGGAGATCGCAAAATAGAACTTCTACATTCAAGACAGGAGAATTGATTCAGAAGATAATGATCTGGATCAGAAGATAAAACATTTATTTTAGTTACTTTTTTTCTCAACTTGTTTCTATTATTTTTTAGCACGTCAAGCTAGTTTACAGAGTAGTCATGGATTGTGCAACTTCCATTGTTTAGTTAAAGTGGAACTGGCAGCATTTTATCAACATGAAATCTTTTAATTTTTTTTCTCTGATAAGCGAGCACTTAGATATGGTCATTTTCATGTTTTCATAAATTCGTAGAATGTTTGGGAATTACGTATACTAAAGCATTTGTGAAAATTCTATTCGCCTCATTTTCAATGGAAATATGGGCAGGGTCTCTAGTTCTTTTTGTGGGGGCCTTACCGTTAAACACTTCCGGACAATAGTTTGCATTTAGCTAACTAACTAGCTATCGCTATCACAACTTCCCAAACATGGATTCACGCAAAATGTGCCTTTTATGTTCAGTAAGGGATGCCACAATAACTGACAGAAAAGAAAGCTGTTCATGGAGCAGGAGTGTTTTGACCACCAAACTTTTTAGAGGAGGGAGTGCTGTTGCGGTAAAGCAAGAGGTAGCGGAGCGCCAAGTCTAGGTCCAAAAGGCTTCTTAACTTCTTAAAGCATTGTTGGTTAAGGGCTTGCAAGTAAGCATTTCACTGTAAGGTTTACACCTGTTGTATTCGGCGCATGTGACAAATAAAATTTGATTTGATTTATGTTGGTCATATACCACACCCCCACGGGCCTTATTGCTTAAATATATACTGTATTATAGTTTCCTGTTTAATCTGATTCATTTTAATGCTCCTACATGTACTGTACCTTTGCCTGTTCCTGATCATTACAGAGATCCACTAGGATCAGGGGTGGGCAAATTCCAGTCCTCGAGGGCCTGATTGGTGTCACAATTTTGCCCCAGCCCCAGCTAACACACCTGACTCCAATAATCACCTAATTATGATCTTCAGTTTAGAATGCAATTTGATTAATCAGCTGTGTTTGCTAGGGATGGAGAAAAAGTCTGACACCAATCAGGCCCTCGAGGAGTGGAGTTGCCCACCCCTGCATGGTGCTGCAATCATACCAAGATGTCTCTAACAGACCAAGAGGGAAGACAACTGTTTATCAAGTGCCACATTGTTTTTCATAATTTGTGCCACTTGAAAACCAAACCCAGAATCAAACTGAAAACACATTTGAAACTCTCCTATTCCTTCATTTCAAAATGTTAAGTATTAAAGAAAATGTCAACAAAGTGGAATTTCATAGTGTTTTTATTAACACCATAATTTGCCAAGTGCAAGATGAGTTACGGTATGCTTAGTTCATGAAGTGCGCAGGCGCCGGAAAGAGATGGCTGCCTCGCTTCGCGTTCCTTGGAAAATATGCAGTATTTTGTTTTTTTACGTGTTATTTCTTACATCGGTACCCCGGGTAATCTTAGGTTTCATTACATACAGTCGGGAGGAACTACTGAATATACGATTAACGTCAACTCATCATCGTTCCTACCAGGAATATGACTTTCCCGAAACGGATCCAGTGTCTTGCCTTCCACACAATACAATGGATCTGATCCCAGCCGGCGACCCTGTGCGTCGCCGAAAAAGGGGAAAACGTGGCGGTCTCGTGGTCAGGCTTCGGAGACGGGCACATCGCGCTCCACTCCCTAGCATACTACTCGCCAATGTCCAGTCTCTTGACAATAAGGTTGATGAAATCCGAGCACGGGTAGCATTCCAGAGAGACATCAGGGATTGCAACGTGCTCTGCTTCACGGAAACATGGCTAACTCAAGGGACGCTAACGGAGTCGGTGCAGCCAGCTGGTTTCTCCATGCATCGCGCCGACAGAAACAAACATCTTTCCGGTAAGAAGAGGGGCGGGGGGGTATGCCTTATGATTAACGAGAAGTGGTGTGATCATCATAACAACACACAAGAACTCAAGTCGTTCTGTTCACCTGATCTAGAACTCCTCACAATCAAATGTCGACCGCATTATCTACCAAGGGAATTCTCGTCAATCATAATCACAGCCGTATACATTCCCCCCCAAGCAGACACATCGATGGCCCTGAACGAACTTTATCTGACTCTTTGTAAACTGGAAACCACACACCCTGAGGCTGCATTCATCGTAGCTGGGGATTTTAACAAGGCTAATCTAAAAACAAAACTCCCTAAATTCTATCAGCATATCGATTGTGCTACCAGGGCTGGAAAAACACTAGACCATTGTTACACTAATTTCCGCGACGCTTATAAGGCCCTCCCCCGCCCCCCTTTCGGAAAAGCTGACCACGACTCCATTTTGTTGATTCCAGCCTACAAACAAAAACTCAAACAACAAGCTCCCGCGCTCAGGTCTGTTCAACGCTGGTCCGACCAATCTGAATCCACGCTTCAAGACTGCTTCGATCACGCAGATTGGAATATGTTCCGCATCGCGTCCAACAACAATATTGACGAATATGCTGATTCGGTGAGCGAGTTCATTAGGAAGTGCATTGACGATGTCGTACCCACAGCAACGATAAAAACATTCCCAAACCAGAAACCGTGGATTGACGGCAGCATTCGCGTGAAACTGAAAGCGCGAACCACTGCTTTTAACCAGGGCAAGGTGACCGGAAGCATGACCGAATACAAACAGTGTAGCTATTCTCTCCGCAAGGCAATCAAACAGGCCAAGTCTCAGTACAGAGACAAAATCGAGTCGAAATTCAACAGCTCAGACACAAGAGGTATGTGGCAGGGTCTACAGTCAATCACGGATTACAAAAAGAAAACCAGCCCCGTCGAGGACCAGGATGTCTTGCTCCCAGACAGGCTAAACAACTTTTTTGCCCGCTTTGAGGACAATACAGTGCCACTGACACGGCCCCCTACCAAAACCTGCGGGCTCTCCTTCACTGCAGCCGAGGTGAGTAAAACATTTAAACGTGTTAACCCTCGCAAGGCTGCAGGCCCAGACGGCATTCCCAGCCGCGTCCTCAGAGCATGCGCAGACCAGCTGGCTGGTGTGTTTACGGACATATTCAATCAATCCTTATCCCAGTCTGCTGTTCCCACATGCTTCAAGAGGGCCACCATTGTTCCTGTTCCCAAGAAAGCTAAGGTAACTGAGCTAAACGACTACCGCCCCGTAGCACTCACTTCCGTGATCATGAAGTGCTTTGAGAGACTAGTCAAGGACCATATCACCTCCACCCTACCGGACACCCTAGACCCACTCCAATTTGCTTACCGACCCAATAGGTCCACAGACGACGCAATCGCAACCACACTGCACACTGCCCTAACCCATCTGGACAAGAGGAATACCCATGTGAGAATGCTGTTCATCGATTACAGCTCAGCATTTAACACCATAGTACCCTCCAAACTCGTCATCAAGCTCGAGACCCTGGGTCTCGACCCCGCCCTGTGCAACTGGGTCCTGGACTTCCTGACGGGCCGCCCCCAGGTGGTGAGGGTAGGTAACAACATCTCCACCCCGCTGATCCTCAACACTGGGGCCCCACAAGGGTGCGTTCTGAGCCCTCTCCTGTACTCCCTGTTCACCCACGACTGCGTGGCCATGCACGCCTCCAACTCAATCATCAAGTTTGCGGATGACACTACAGTGGTAGGCTTGATCACCAACAACGACGAGACGGCCTACAGGGAGGAGGTGAGGGCCCTCGGAGTGTGGTGTCAGGAAAATAACCTCATACTCAACGTCAACAAAACAAAGGAGATGATTGTGGACTTCAGGAAACAGCAGAGGGAGCACCCCCCTATCCACATCGACGGGTCAGTAGTGGAGAAGGTGGAAAGTTTTAAGTTCCTCGGTGTACACATCACGGACAAACTGAACTGGTCCACCCACACAGACAGCGTTGTGAAGAAGGCGCAGCAGCGCCTCTTCAACCTCAGGAGGCTGAAGAAATTCGGTTTGTCACCAAAAGCACTCACAAACTTCTACAGATGCACAATCGAGAGCATCCTGTCGGGCTGTATCACCGCCTGGTACGGCAACTGCTCCGCCCACAACCGTAAGGCTCTCCAGAGGGTAGTGAGGTCTGCAGAACGCATCACCAGGGGCAAACTACCTGCCCTCCAGGACACCTACACCACCCGATGTCACAGGAAGGCCATAAAGATCATCAAGGACAACAACCACCCAAGCCACTGCCTGTTCACCCCGCTATCATCCAGAAGGCGAGGTCAGTACAGGTGCATCAAAGCAGGGACCGAGAGACTGAAAAACAGCTTCTATCTCAAGGCCATCAGACTGTTAAACAGCCACCACTAACATTTAGCGGCCGCTGCCAACATACTGACTCAACTCCAGCCACTTTAAAAATGGGAATTGATGGAAATTATGTAAAAATGTACCACTAGCCACTTTAAGCAATGCCACTTAATACAATGTTTACATACCCTACATTACCCATCTCATATGTATATATACTGTACTCTATATCATCTACTGCATCTTGCCATCTTTATGCAATACATGTACCACTAGCCACTTTAAACTATGCCACTTTATGTTTACATACCCTACAGTACTCATCTCATATGTATATACCGTACTCTATACCATCTACTGCATCTGCCATGCCGTTCTGTACCACCACTCATCCATATATCTTTATGTACATATTCTTTATCCCTTACACTTGTGTGTGTGTGTAAGGTAGTAGTGTGGAATTGTTAGGTTAGATTACTGTTGGTTATTACTGCATTGTCGGAACTAGAAGCACAAGCATTTCGCTACACTCGCATTAACATCTGCTAACCATGTGTATGTGACTAATAAAATTTGATTTGATTTGATTTGATTTGATTTGATT
>NC_092098.1:17110037-17120037 GCF_045679555.1 Salvelinus alpinus | reverse complement strand
AGAGAGTAGCTTAAAGTGTCAGGTCATCAACGCAACTCAGAGCTCAGATTAATCCCCTAGCTGAGGGGTGTATATTTCTATGGGACAGGAGCAGTGTGTGTGTGTGTGCACGCTAGTGTGTAGCAAGCATACTACACTCATCACTGTCGCCACTGCTTAAACCATGTTTTATGGTACACAATTACACCTTTACTGCCATTCAATACAAGGCGAAACAGTTCTCTCAATAATGTGAGAGTAATACATTGGTTGTACTTGGCATTGTCAGGCTCTGAGCACTCAGTGAGTTATACAGCAATTCTGCTATACGACCTGCCACTGATTGCAGAAGTCATAAACAATGTTTGAGTCAAAATGGAGGCCCAGTGTGGGGAGGGATTGTGTTGTATTAATGAGTGAGTGTAGCTGCTGAGCCATGCGCTGGGAGAAGAGGCTATAGAGAACTGGAGAACCATTAGTGCTGTCCAGAGGACAGAGGAGAGGAGAGGAAAGAAAAAAGGAGAGGAGGCTGGAGGAGGGCACTTGCTGATTTTGGAACCCTAGTGGGTGTTTGGCCTCAAGAAGAAAGAAGAAGAGACTCTTCAGTCTCATAACATCAACATATTGCTCTCCTCTCCTCTTCTCCTCTCCTGTAGGTCCGGAGCCAGAGGCAGAACAGAGGAGGTTCTGTTCCAGTCTGGTAGCTCAATAGAGCAGGGGTTCTCAAACGTTTTGGGGCCCGTGGACCCCTTTTGTGTCAGCAAATTCATCAGGGACGCCCTCATAATCAGAACACAACTCGGGTGAGATGAAAAATATCATACAAGGAGTTTTACCATGACTTTGGCAGTGCATGGCCGGACAAACCAAGTCTCGGGCCCTAGGAAGGAACATTTTAAAGGACGCCCCTTGGCATCGGAGAGAAAATGTTGTCGTTTTCAAGCTAATTTCCTACAATTCTACACATTTTGCAATGAGGCAAATAGAAAAACTTGCATTTTTAAAGCTTAAAGTAACTGTTCAGGGTTTCCAGATTTCTACAAAATATGACAAATAATTCATTACAATATGAGTAAAATAGTTTTCCTTCCAAAAAATGGTAATTAAGAAGGTTAAAAAGCAGCTTTTCTGTGTTGGAATTGTGTGGGCTTACTCCAAGAACAGAATGGTGTGGGAATATACTGGTCATTAGAAATCTTCATGCGAGTTACAAGCATTTTTTAAACGGTCTGTTAAAGATACACGTTTTAGTTTTTTGTTTCGATTCTTTATTCATGCTTTGGCCACAAATACGAGTATATGACAAGTCAACAACATTATTTGGGTATGAGTTAACATAATATGAACCTTTAAAAGTGAGATTTTCACTGGATAGTTACTTTAAATTACATTGTATTTATGTTAAAAAATATATATTATTTTGTGAATACAAGAAGTATTGGAGCTGAACAATGGATAATTGTTGGAGTACTGTGGATACCAATATCCTTGTGAGCCTCCCAGGCCCATGTTGCCCAGGGTTATATCCCTTAGCTAAAATTTGTCTTCAAAGTAGCCACCCTTTGCCTTGATGACAGCTTTGCACACTCTTGGCATTATCTCAACCAGCTTCATGGGGTAGTCACCTGGAATGCATTTAAATTAACAGGTGTGCCTTGTTAAAAGTTCATTTGTGGAATTTCTTAATGTGTATGAGCCAATCAGTTGTGTTGTGACAAGATAAGGGTGGTATACAGAAGATAGCCCTATTTGGTAAAAGACCAAGTCCATATTATCGCAAGAACAGCTCAAATAAGCAAAGATAAATGACAGTCCATCATTACTTTAAGACATGAACGTCAGTCAATCCGGAAAATGTCAAGAACTTTGGACGTTTCTTCAAGTGCAGTCGCAAAAACCATCAAGCGCTATGATGAAACTGGCTCTCATGAGGACCACCACAGGGAAGGAAGACTCAGAGTTACCTCTGCTGCAGAGGTGAAGGTTCCTTAAAGTTAACTGCACCTCAGATTGCAGCCCAAATAAATGCTTCACAGAGTTCAAGTAAGACACACATCTCAACATCAACTGTTCAGAGGAGACAGCATGAATCAGGCCTTCATGGTCAATGTTCTGCAAAGAAACCACTACTAAAGGACACCAATAAGAAGAAGAGACTTGCTTGGCCCAAGAAACATGAGCAAAGGACATTAGACCGGTGGGAATCTGTCCTTCGGTCTGATTAGTCCAAATTTGAGATTTTTGGTTCCAACTGCTGTGTCTTTGTGAGACGCAGAGTAGGTGAACGGATGATCTCCACATGTGTGGTTCCCAACATGAAGCACATGAGGTGTGATGGTGTAGGGCTGCTTTGCTGGTGACACTGTCTTTGATTTATTTAGAATTCAAGGCACACTTAACCAGCATGGCTACCACAGCATTCTGCAGCGATACACCATCCCATCTGGTTTGTGCTCAGTGGGACTATCATTGTTTATTCAACAGACCTCCAGGCTGTGTAAGGGCTATTTGACCAAGAAGGAGAGTGATGGAGTGCTGAATCAGATGACCTGGCCTCCACAATCACCCGACCTCAACCCAATTGAGATGGTTTGGGATGAGTTGGACCGCAGAGTGAAGGAAAAGCAGCAAAC
Source organism: Salvelinus alpinus (assembly GCF_045679555.1). NCBI lineage: Eukaryota > Metazoa > Chordata > Actinopteri > Salmoniformes > Salmonidae > Salvelinus > Salvelinus alpinus. The sequence continues at coordinate 17,117,425 of NC_092098.1, read as the reverse complement.
AAGTGCCCAGCATATGTGGGAACTCCTTCAAGACTGTTGGAAAAGCATTCCTCATGAAGCTGGTTGAGAGAATGCTAAGAGTGTGCAAAGCTGTCATCAAGGCAAAGGGTGGCTACTTTGAAGAATCTCAAATATAAAATATATTTAGATTTGTTTAACACTTTTTTGGTTACTACATGATTCCATATGTGTTATTTCATAGTTTTGATGTCTTCACTATTATTCTGCAATGTAGAAAATAGTAAAAATAAAGAAAAACTCTTGAATCAGTCCAAACTTTTGACTGGTACTGTATATATATATACTGTATATACACTACATGGCCCAGAAGAGTAGAAAGCCTTTCAGGAAGAATGGAGGATGTTATAGCAGCAAAGGGGGGACTAACTCCATATTAACGCATATGACTTTGGAATGAGATGATCGATGAGCATGTGTCATACTTTATATAGTGTATACTGTATATATACACATTGATTGTACAAAACATTAAGAACACCTTCCTAATATTGAGTTGCAGACCCCTTTTGCCCTCAGAAAAGCCTCAATTCATCGAGGCATGAACTCAACAAGGTGTCAAAAGTGTTCCACAAGGATGCTGGCCCATGTTGACTCCAATGCTTCCTACAGTTGTGTCAAGTTGTCTGGATGTCCTTTGGGGTGGTTGATCATTCTTGATACACACGGGAAACTGTTGAGCATGAAAAACCCAGCAGCGTTGCAGTTCTTGACACAAACTGGTGCGCCTGGCACCTACCATATCCCATTCAAAGGCACTTAAATATTATGTCTTGCCTATTCACCATCTGAATGGCACACATACACAATCCATGTCTCAATTGTGTCAAGCAATGTCCCCCTCAAAATGTTTTAATCACTGAGAAAATTTCAGGTCTGCTGAGCGCAAACTTGAGCATTGTGAAAATTCTGTGCAACTTCTGGAGCGAGTTTACTGTGAACACTGAGGCTGTACCCGCTTTTAGTTAGTTTTAACAGTGGTCAAGTAGGCTAGTGTGGCTATTTGATCATAATGTAGGCCTACCATAAAAAACAATGGCGAAAATGCATTCCATAACATTTGGGAATAGCTGTTCTATCATTCAGCCTACAGTAACAGCAAATGATAAGTGTTCAATGTAGGCCTACATTCCATGAGAATTTTGAAAAAACATGCAGGGCTTGACATGAACCTGTTTATCCACTTGTCCTTCAGACAAGGAGCTGACTGAACATGTTGTTGTGTTGTTTGATGCAAGAAACCCCTTTACAAAATAAAATGCATCATTATTCCCATACCATTATTACAGAGAATCAGACAAGTTATGCTACCCTCTGCCTATTGGCTACTTAGCTTATTCAAACCTGTTTCAAAATACATCACTGCCCTTTTAAAACAAAAAATAGCTCTTTACCTGACTCGCTTTTCAAAGATGTCTAGAAATGCACATGTTTTTGTGCTCTTGTAGGAAACAATCACTACCCCATTGCTGACTACAAATTATCTGGGCTAATACCTCACTAACTAGCAAAGGATAAGAACAAATGTACAAATGTGCACACTACATGCAGCTCTCGCTTTGATCTCAAAATAAGTGTATCTACTCACGACGACTCATGCTGTAAAAACAGTCCAGTTCAAAGTGAATGGCACAGATCCATACATGGCAATGGTCTATTTGCATATAGGCCTACTGCAGCTCTGATTGGTTATGGTGCACCGATCTGTGTAGAGTACAGGGAAAACTCTAGAAAGTTCAATCTCGTGCTTCTCTGCACGCACTGATATTTCTTCTGCGAGGCAGTCCTGCATGCAGCTTAGAGGGAACATTGGTCTCAAGGCTTAAAAATCCTTCTCTAACCTGCCTCCAGCTACATTGAAGTGGAATTAATAAGTGACCAATAGGTTTCACCTGGAATCACCTAGTCAGTCTATCTCATGGACAGAGCATAATATTTTGTATACTCAGTGTATATTGAGATCTGGTCGCGTACCCCCTGCAGTACCTGGACCCCACTTTGAGAACCCCTGCAATATAGGACACTGGGCTGACAGCAACACTGTCTCCTCTGTCTGCCTCTGTCACAGCAGCTCATCTTAACCACAGCAGACACTGGGTCATCAGGCTCCACAGTGGGCTGCTGTGTTCTGGCTGCACTGCTGATCTGTCTACAGCTCACACTGAGGATTAAGACTTTGGGGCTTCATTTTTCCCACCAGCTCAGGGCTGGGCCATCCATACGGCCTGCATGTCACTGAGCATTAGCCAGGTACAGAGACGCTGTGGCTCCCATCCCAACCCACCCACACACACACTGGGCTGAAGATCCCTTATCCATTAGACCCTGTGTGGCTCCGCATAGACACACAGCCTGCAGAGCCCTGCTAGGACAGCCAACAGCACACTGCACTGGGCTCTGACTGCAGCATGTGTTTACAGAGAAAGGAGGGACACAGTTAGAGCAGTGGAGCTGATCTGGGACCAGGCTGCAGGGCCTGCTCTTGGTCTACATATAACTACACAGAGTAGTGGAACTGATTTGGGACCAGCCTGCAGGGCTTCACAGAGATACATAGGTTGTGACACCGCACTGCAGACTGACGTCAGACCTGCAGTTTCACCAGAGTTAGCGATGACAGAACCATGGCCGGAGAGAAGTGCTGTGTGAGTGTGCAGATGATGCCGCTCGTCATGCCCTATTTTAAGGCCTGTGACTCGTGGAATGCCACTGCCTCCACACGTCCATTGGGTTAATGAGCAGCCTTTTCAATTAGAGACAATCTGTGAATCAGTGTGGTGTCAGGCAGTCTGCTAACAGGCAGACCCCCCCTCTTTACAGACCCCCAATCTTTCTCTCTCTCTCTTTATTCCCCTGGATCAGAGTGCATAACCCCTCTCATCTCATCCCCATACCCACACAGAGAGTCCCCCCCACACACAATCTACACTAAGTAATCCAAATGCTGTAAATAGCTGGCTGGAACGGACGGCTGAGTAGATGGCTATGGCGAGATGTCTACCCATCAGTACCATTAGAATGGATGTGCATTTAACCCCCTCCATCTCTTTCCACATCACACGTCAGGATGTCAAGTCCCCGCAGCGCCTCCTTTTAATGAGAACACTGGCCTAGGGTCAGGATGTGTGGAGTGTGTGCGTGTGTGTGTGTGTGTGTGGGGGGGGGGGGGATTTGATTGTACATACATTATGCATGGCTATGTTTGATATATAACTTAAATGTGTGTTTGTGTATGTGGTGTGTGTGACCGAGGTACTTTGTGTGTGTGTTGCGTGCCTATGTTTGCATGAAGAAGGGGTGAAGGCGACTGGTCTATTTTCACAGCATCTTTAAGCATGTGTGTGTGTGTATATGTCTACGTACACATCAATACACACCAGGGATTCAAACAACAGCCATCGCTGAAATGAAAGTCGGAAGAATCTTCATCGCTGAAATGGGGGAGACATCTATGCAGGAGAACACAATAACTGTTGCCAGCTTTGCATTCCTAAACACTTCTTCCAGATGGCTTATCTCCATAATGACATCGCAGCGCTTCGGCGTGCCCGAATAAAACAGAGAAAGAGAGGAAGACGAGGCGGATGTTATTTCCTCTCGCATCACCTTTGATGATGCGGGTCAGGTTGGAGGAGGTGACGCCATGGCAGCTAGGGTGGGGAAGACTCTCACACCTGACCCCTTGACCCTTGGTCAAGATTGGTCCTCTGTCTCTCCAGTCTAGCCCATGTCTTTATTGAGGGTTTCAGGAGGGTTTCTGGCGATCTGTATTCCCTGCTGGATTGGAGCAAGTTTATAGTAACACAGCGAGAGATGCTCACTCCTGATTTTCAAACGTCTGTTTCTGTCCCATAGAAATGAGGGAGTGCTCTGGGCTGCTGAGTGACTGGCTGTGTTGGTAGAGGTGGTGGAGGGAGAGAGGGGGACGTGGGATGGAGAATACGCAGGGGACGGACGGTACAGTAGCATACTGTGGTCTCCAGTACTCTTATCTGCCACCGAACAGAGCTGGCACGGCTGATATATGTGAAAACAGCAGGATGTGTTGACAAGGCCAGGAAATACACTGTAAAAAAATTACTCTGCCACAAAACTGCTCCACACACACCACTTCAGTGATATTGTAGATGTGTGTGAAAGAACCAGATAATCTGTCCACCAACAGATGTACTATAACTGAAGAATTAGCTCCTTACATTACTGTAGGTCCCCTATTGTCACGGCCATCGAAAGAACTAGACCAAAGTGCAGCGTGGTGAGCGTACATATTCCTCTTATTAAGAAAATGACACCAACAAAAACAATAAACAATACAAAAACGACCGTGAAGCTTAAGGGCTATGTGCCACAAACAAAGTTAACTTCCCACACTGAAAGGAGGGAAAAGGGCTACCTAAGTATGGTTCCCAATCAGAGACAACGATAGACAGCTGTCCCTGATTGAGAACCATACCCGGCCAAAACATAGAAATACAAAATCATAGAAAACAAAAACATAGAATGCCCACCCCAAATCACACCCTGACCAAACCAGAGACATAAACAGGCTCTCTAAGGTCAGGGCGTGACACCTATGCCAGCAAACCGATCTAATTTCATTACTGATCATACATTAATTTTATCACAGTGCCTAAAATAAAACTTCACAATCACAATAGAGGTCAATACCAGCCTAAAGCACAAAGCCACCTGCACCAAGCCAGTCCATCCAGTCAAATACTGACTTGCGCAATACTAATGACACCATAAAACCACTCATGTATCCAAAGACAACATAGATATTAGGCAAATGAGTACCAGTGGCCTATATGCAGCCATACGCAACACTCTCCAAGCTCCACTCTATCCCATTCCTCTCTGTCTTACAGTGGGTGCTTCAAAACAAAATGAGCTCCACTCCCCTGGCCAAAATCCATTTTTAACCTCCCAAGCAACCGAGATTACTGCAAATCCCTGGAAGCTACAAGGACCGAGAAAATGTGTTTTCACCTTGCATGTTCTACATCAAGGTCATGGACTATGAGAGACGGGCTGCCTGGAAGAAGAATACGCTGTGTGGTGGTAGCGGGGAGGCAGGAGTAGAGGATCGTTTTACAGGGAAAGCCAGGGGGGATTAGCTAGGAGTGAAAAGTTAACTTTCTACCATCGCCCTGCCTGACACTTCACCTCTCACTGCCGCAGCGCCCTCTTTCTCCTGTCTGATCAGAAGGAGGAAGGAAACATTGCACCTGCTCTTCTACCAGCCACCCCCATCTACCCATCTCTACATCTCCCCATCTCTTCATCTCCCCATCTCTATATCTCCCCATCTCTTCATCTCCCCATCTCTATATCTCCCCATCTCTATATCTCCCCATCTCTTCATCTCCCCATCTCTATATCTCCCCATCTCTTCATCTCCCCATCTCTTCATCTCCCCATCTCTACATCTCCCCATCTCTTCATCTCTTCATCTCCCCATCTCTATATCTCCCCATCTCTTCATCTCCCCATCTCTATATCTCCCCATCTCTTCATCTGCCCATCTCTTCATCTCACCATCTCTTCATCTCCCCATCTCTTCAAGTCCCCATCTCTTCATGTCCCCATTTCCCCATCTCTTCATCTGCCCATCTCTTCATCTGCTCATCTCTTCATCTCCCATCTCTTCATGTCCCAATCTCCCTATCTCTTCATCTCCCCATCTCTTCATCTCCCCATCTCTTAATGTCCCCATCTCTTCATGTCCCCATCTCTTCATGTCTTCATCTCTTCATGTCCCCATCTATCCATGTCTTCATCTCTTCATCTCCCCATCTCTTCATCTCTCCATGTCTTCATCTCCCCATCTCCTCATCTCTTTATGTCCCCATCTCTTCATCTCACCATTTCATCCCCCCACCTCTTCATCTCCCCACCTCTTCATCTCCCCATCTCTTCATGTCCCCATCTCTTCATGTCCCCATCTCTTCATGTCCCCATCTCTTCATCTCTTCATTGCCCCATCTCTTCATCTCCCCATCTCTTCATGTCCCCATCTCGTAATATCTTCATGTTCCCATCTCTTCATCTCCCCATCTCTTCATGTCCCCATCTCCCCATCTCTTCATGTCCCCATCTCTTCATCTCGCCATCTCTCCATCTCTTCATGTCCCCATGTCTTCATGTCCCCATCTCTTCATCTCCCCATCTCTTCATGTCCCCATCTCTTCATCTCTACATCTATTCATCTCCCCATCTATTCATGTCCCATCTCTTCTTGTCACCATCTCCCCATCTCTTCATGTCCCATCTCTTCTTGTCACCATCTCCCCATCTCTTCATGCCCCCATCTCCCCATCTCTTCATCTCTACATCTATTCATCTCCCCATCTCTTCATGTCCCCATCGCTTCATGTCCCATCTCTTCATCTTCCCATCTCTTCATGTCCCAATCTCCCCATCGCCTCATCTCCCCATCTCTCATCTCTTCATGTCCCCATCTCCCCATCTCTTCATCTCTACATCTATTCATCTCTCCATCTATTCATGTGCCATCTATTCTTGTCACCATCTACTCATCTCTTCATCTCTACATCTATTCATCTCCCCATCTCTTCCTCTCTACATCTCTTCATGTCCCCCCATCTATTCATGTCCCATCTCTTCATGTCCCAATCTCCCCATCGCCTCATCTCCCCATCTCTCATCTCTTCATGTCCCCATCTCTTAATGTCTTCATCTCTTCATGTCCCAATCTCTTCATCTCCCCATATCCCCATGTCTTCATCTCCCCATCTCTTCATCTCCCCATCTATACATCTCCCCATCTCTTCATGTCCCCATCTCCTTATGTCCCCATCTCCCCATGTCTTCATGTCCCCATCTCCTTATGTCCCCATCTCCCCATGTCTTCATTTCCCCATCTCTTCATCTCTACATGTCCCCATCTCTTCATCTTCCCATCTCTTCATGTCCCCATCTCCTTATGTCCCCATCTCCCCATGTCTTCATTTCCCCATCTCTTCATCTCTACATGTCCCCATCTCTTCATCTTCCCATCTCGTCATGTCCCAATCTCCCCATCGCCTCATCTCCCCATCTCTCATCTCTTCATGTCCCAATCTCTTCATCTCCCCATCTCTTCATGTCCCCATCTCTACATATATTCATCTCCCCATCTCTTCATGTCCCCATCTATTCATGTCTCATCTCTTCCTGTCACCATCTCCCCATCTCTTCATGTCCCCATCTCCCCATCTCTTCATGTCCCAATCTCCCCATCGCCTCATCTCCCCATCTCTCATCTCTCCATGTCCCCATCTCTTCATGTCTTCATCTCTTCATGTCCCCATCTATCCATGTCTTCATCTCTTCATGTCCCAATCTCTTCATCTTCCCATCTCTTCATC
>NC_092098.1:17080037-17105037 GCF_045679555.1 Salvelinus alpinus | reverse complement strand
GGTATACAGAAGATAGCCCTACTTGGTAAAAGACCAAGTCCATATTATGGCAAGAACAGCTCAAAAAAGTAAAGAGAAACGACAGTACATCATTACTTTAAGACATGAAGGTCAGTCAATCTGGAAAACTTCAAGAATTTCAAAAGTTTCTTCAAGTATAGTCGCAAAAACAATCAAGAGCTATGATGAAACTGGCCTCATGACAACCGCCACAAGAAAGGAAGACCCAGTTACCTCTGCTGCAGAGGATAAGTTATTTCGAGTTACCAGCCTCAGAAATTGCAGCCCAAATAAATGCTTCACAGAGTTCAAGTAACAGACATCTCAACATCAACTGTTCAGAGGAGACTGAATGAATCAGGCCTTCATGGTCGAATTGCTGCAAAGAAACCATTACTAAAGGACACCAATAAGAAGAAGAGACTTGCTTGGCCCAAGAAACATGAGGAATTGACATTAGACCGGTGGACATCTGTCTTTTGGTCTGATTAGTCCAAATTTGAGATTTTTGGTTCCAACCGCTGTGTCTTTGTGAGATGCAGAGTAGGTGAACGGATGATCTCTGCATGTATGGTTCCCAACATGGAGCATGGAGGAGGAGGTGTGATGGTGTGGGGGTGCTTTGCTGGTGGCACTGTCTGTGATTTATTTAGAATTCAAGGCACACTTAACCAGCATGGCTACCACAGCATTCTGCAGCAATACACCATCCCATCTGGTTTGCGCTTAGTGGGACTATCATTGGTTTTTCTACAGGACAATGACCCAAAACACACCTCCAGGCTGTGTAAGGGCTATTTGACCAAGAAGGAGAGTGATGGAGTGCTGCATCAGCTGACCTGGCCTCCACAATCACCCAACCTCAACCCAATTGTGATGGTTTGTGGATGAGTTGGGCCGCAGAGTGAAGGAAAAGCAGCCAACAAGTGCTCAGAATATTTGGGAACTCCTTCAAGACTGTTGGAAAATAATTCCTCATGAAGTTGGTTGCGAGAATGCCAAGAGTGTGCAAAGCTATCATCAAGGTAAAGGGTGGCTACGTTGACGAATCTCAAATATAAAATATATTTTGATTTATTTAACCCTTTTTTGGTTACTACATGATTCCATATGTGTTATTTAATAGTTTTGATGTCTTCAGTATTATTCTACAATGTAGAAAATTGTAAAAAATTAAGAAAAACCCTTGAATGAGTAGGTGTGTCCAAACGTTTGACTGGTATTGTATATAAAAAGATTTATGGCACACGAGACACCTGTCTGATTCACACCTGTCTCAGTGGACTAATCCACTGAAGAGGCCGCAGGGATGGCCCACCAGTATCACCAGTAGTACATTTACTGTTAATTCCCATAATTTCTAATCTACAATGTTTGTTTGGTTACGGTAATTTCTGTTAATGCATTCAATATATTATTATTACAGTCTTACCATTGTCATTGTAGGAGTGGACACGTTGTTTGCAGAGCACACAACCTAGGCTACACTTGTGAGAAAAAAAGTGTTGGTTTATTTCATTCCACTTATGAGTTGTCAATTAATTCATTGACAGGAGCGCTCCAAACAAAAGACAATCTTGAGTAAGGACACGCACCTGATTACGCACAGAAGTAGACCTAGGCTACTTGGCCTGCACACAAAGGTTTCTATCCATGAGTCTGGGTACCAGGCCATTAGGACCTGATGGTAGGTAGCAAGTTGGGTAGTACCAAAGCATGTCTAGAGTATATAAAAAGGAGATTACTGTGACTCAGCGGTCACATGTAGGCCTATAAATATGTAACGACGTGGGTTGTGAGCCGGGAAGCAAGTTTAGGGAGTGAGTGTTTTAATAAATATACACAATATAATACAAAATAGGAAACACAAACAACGCACAGACTTGACACAGGAACAGAAACAATGATGCCTGGAGAAGGAACCAAAGGGAGTGACATATATAGGGCAGATAATCAAGGAGGTGATGGAGTCCAGGTGAGTCATTATACGCAGATGCGCCTAACGATGGTGAAAGGTGTGTGCCATAATGAGCAGCCTGGTGACCTAGAGGCCGGAGAGGGAGCACACATGACAAAATGTGCCAATAGTTCCTCAATGTAGCCTATTTAAAAATCTTTCCAGCTCTCTCCCTTTCGATAACCACAACATGAAAGGGGGAAGAAATGTCCAGTGGAAACATAAAAATAGGCCTACCTGATTACTTCCAATCCCTTGAGCAAATAGTCTACAGCTGTGTCTGTCTGTCCGAAGCTTAAACAATGTTGCAAGTTAGCTAGCATGATCAGGCTGGACCAAGTTAATATCTGATGCAATGTTTCAAGTTATTTTCAGACAGGCAATGCGTGGCCATGCGTAGCCAATGTGATTTATAGGATATTTATTTTTATCAGGATATTTTCTGCCTGCAGGCTGCAATGTTTTTATTTGTTGGTTTATGTAGGCTATTTTTACATATTGGCAATGGCAATAGAAGTTAGTTTTTGATTTGTATCATTTTCATTTAGATTGATTTTGAGACATGAAGACTTTAATATAAATTAAATGAAACTGTTCCACGGAAATGTGCATATGAAAATCATAACTGGCACGCAGATCAGTAGAAATGGTATGATAACTTGGCATTTCAAATGGAAAAGGTTGCCAACCACTGGTGTAGCCTATTACCGGCAACTTCAGGAGCGGACCAGCAGCAGCTGGCAGTCGGAGTGTCGGGAACAGGTTTGTTTCTTCTGTTTAGGCTATATTGATCTCTGGCTCCCTCTTTAGTCATTTTTGTGTCTTCATTTTTTAAAGCATTAGACAAGCTCAGTAGCCTACATATAGTTGATTTTATTCAAATATAGGGTGTGTCTATGTATCGAAAAAAATACACGTTTAAAAATGATGACCAATCGATTGGTCGAAAGAACAGACAACTATCTGTTGACCATTCTTTTTTGGGGTCGGGGCCGGCCCTAATTAGCCCTAATATGTCAGCTGATAACTGGTACCCCTTGTATACAGCCTCGCTATTGTAATTTTACTGCTGCTCTTTAATGATTTGTTACTTTTATTTCTTATTCTTATTTATTTAGATTGTTTTGGTAAACTGCACTGTTGGTTAGGGGCTTGTAAGTAAGCGTTTCACTGTAAGGTCTACTACACCTGTTCTATTCGGCATATGTGACAAATACAATTTGATTTGAACACAAACACACACAGTATCAATCACTGCCAGATGGAGGATGGATAAGAGTGTGTGTGTGTGTGTGTGTGTGTGTGTGTGTGTGTGTGTGTGTGTGTGTGTGTGTGTGTGTGTGTGTGTGTGTGTGTGTGTGTGTGTGTGTGTGTGTGTGTGTGTGTGTGTGTGTGTGTGTGTGAGTGTAAGGGGGCTGAGTAAAGCTGAAGCAGACCCGTCGGGCCTACAAGACAAAGTTTATTTATTGTTCCTCTGCTGTCAAGACGCTCATTACAAACACCAGTCCACAAGTTAATTATCTGGACAGCTTTCAAACAGCAGCAGCTGTGGGAACATATTGAGAAACAGAGTGTGTGTTCGGGATGTGTGTGAGAGCAGAGTGTGTGTTTGTGTGCATGTGTGTGTATCCCTCTGTATATTGAGACATTTGAGTGTGTGAACAGGTGAGTAAGTGAGTGAGTTTGATCGAAGGACAGATCAAGGAAGATCAGTTTGATCATCGCAAACATACTGTTCCTTTTAAAGCGAGATTATTTCAAAGCCTTTATCTGTTGTCATAAAAAGCTGTTATCATCTCCAGCCAAAGCTTTGTCTAAATTAGCCAGTAAAAAGGGATTCCCTCTAGCCAGAAGCAAATCACTAGAATCCACTCTGATATCTTTGTTTTATAGAGAACACACACCATGATAGCCTTGTGTTAAGGTTATCACAGTGTACTAACTTGATAAACTACTTCGCTGTTCCCCTGTGAAAGTCTCCATTATGTCAAACAGCTTTGCTCTCTCTAGTGAGTTTACGCTGCAACTAACTTTCTGCAGAAATAGTATATAGTATAGTCACTGGACACTTTAAATCGGCTTTCCTCAGCTAAGCCTTGTCAATTCTCAGCATCACCTCAGACCAGACCAGGGGTGTTGTGACAGAGACAGAGGACAGCTCAGAGACCAGCTCTCCACTTCCAGGGCAAAGAAACATGTATGTCTGGGTAATAAATATCCAATCAGCCTTTTGCTGCCCATGACAAAGCTCAATTTAATCCTGAACAAGTGAGAAGATGCTTCTGACTGAGGGGCGATGAGGGGAGACCTGACCTGCAGGAACGAAATATGAGAGGCTAGACCAGCTTAGGGACTGATGAGAAAACAAATCACTGAACACAAAGAGAAGTGTCAGAGGTGGATCATTGTGAATTTGGCAATGATGTGATATCATGGGAAGTGATGGCATCATTATCTCTACGATGACAATGATAATACACACATTGCTTTAGAATTTGGCCCGTCAATGTAGAAAAATACCATCTCCTAAACTGTGATTGAACAAACCACATGGAGTTCGGTGGGAGTATTTCAGCCTGTGTGTCAGGGCAGGCATTATGGGCAGGCCTTAGGGGGCCTGGCCTGCCCTACCGTACCTCCCTGCCCGTCCACATAAAATATTGAAATATTGATAATTTACAGGGGTGGAAAAAGTACTCAATTGTCATACTTGAGAAAAAGTAAAGATACCTTAACAGAAAATGACTCAAGTAAAAGTGAAAGTCACCCAGTAAAAGACTATTTGAGTAAAAGTCTAAAAGTATTAGGTTTTAAATATACTTAAGTGTCAAAAGTAAATGTAATTGCTAAAATGTACATAAGTATCAAAAGTAAAAGTATAAGTAATTTCAAATTCCTTATATTAAGCAAACCAGACGGGACAATTTTCTTGTTTTTTTTAATTTACGGATAGCCAGGGGCATGCTCCAACACTCAGACATAATTTACAAACGAAGCATTTGTGTTTAGTGAGTCCACCAGATCAGGCAGTAGGGATGACCAGGGATGTTCTCTTGATAAGTGTTTGAATTGGACCATTTTCCTGTCAAAATGTAACGAGTTATTTTGGGTGTCAGAGAAAATGTTTGGAGTAAGAAGTACATTTCTTTAGGAATGTAGTGAAGTAAAGGTAAATGTTGCCCAAAATATAAATAGTAAAGTAAAGTACAGATACCCCCCCCCCCCACCCAAAATACTTAAGTAGTACTTTAAATTATTTTTGCTTAAGTACTTTACACCACTGACAATTTATTTGACCAAGACGCGAGCCGACGGAAAGATGCATCAATCTCAGATAAAGTATTAGAGCGAGCGAAACAGCGCCCCTCTGTCTCAGTAAGTGTAGCCCATGTATCTGATGCTGTCTGGACAAAAATGGTATGGCAATGTCTTTCTCTTTTTTTGCCAGACAGCATCAGATACATGGGCTACACTTACTGAGACAGAGGGGCGCTGTTTTGCTCGCTCAAATGCTATTTTGGACGAACGTGCAACGGTAACCTACTTTTTAAGTGATTTGTTTGACAATCAGATGGAAACATCATGACAGGTTGTGTTCATACCACATTAAAAGGTCATAATTACATGTCTTTACTATAAAACCCACACTAGAACTGCTAAAGCAGTCATTTGGACTGTTCATTCATTTAAAAAAATATTACGCTGCCATTTTTAAAGTCATGCCCCCCTCCGTCCTTGACTTTTCCTAAATCAGTCTATAAAACACACTGTCTTTGTTAGAATCTTAATATCACAAACAGAACTGGTGTTATAATCAGTTTTAAGAGGACATGTCATTTTTTTATGGTTTTCCTCCATTGCCCCTGCTTCTCACGAACGTAGTTCTCCCGATAGTTGAAGGTGCCATGCCAAGTTGATAATAACCCCGATAATTGCCTTGAAATTTAACCTAAGAAATACCTAAACTAATTTCACAGATACAGTACCAGACAAAGGTTTGGACACACCTATTCATTCAAGGGATTTTCTTTATTTTTACTATTTTCTACATTGTAGAATAATAATGAAGACATCAAAACTATGAAATAACACATATGGAATCATGTAGTAACCCAAAAAAAGTTAAACAAATCAAAATATATGTTATATTTGAGATTCTTCAAAGTAGCCACCCTTTGCCTTGATGACGGCTTTGCATACGCTTGGCATTCTCTCAACCAACTTCATGAGGTAGTCACCTGGAATTCATTTCAATTAACAGGTGTGCATTGTTAAAAGTTCATTTGTGGAATTTCTTTCCTTCTTAAGGCGTCAGTCCATGGTTGCAACACTCACTACCGAGTTCCAACCTGCCTCTGGAAGGAACATCAGCGCAAGAACTGTTCGTTGGGAGTTTCATGAAATGGGTTTTCATGGCCGAGCAGCCGCACATAAGCCTAAGATCACTATGCGCAATGCCAAGTGTTGGCTGGAGTGGTGTAAAGCTCGCCGCCATTGGACTCTGGAGCAGTGGAAACGTGTTCTCTAGAGTGATGAATCACGCTTCACCATCTGGCAGTCCGACAGAGAAATCTGAGTTTGGCAGATGCCTGGAGAACGCTACCTGCCCGAATGCATAGTGCCAACTGTAAAGTTTGGTGGAGGAGGAATAATGGTCTGGTGCTGTTTTTCATGGTTCGGGCTATGCCCCTTAGTTACAGTGAAGGGAAATCTTAACCCTACAGCCTACAATGACATTCTACATGATTCTGTGGTTCCAACTTTGTGCAACAGTTTGGGTAAGGCCCTTTCCTGTTTCAGCATGACAATACTCCCGTGCACAAAGCGAGGTCCATACCGAAATGGTTTGTCGAGATCGGTGTTGAAGAACTTGACTGGCCTGCACAGAGCCTTGACCTCATCCCCATCTAACACCTTTTCGATGAATTGGAACGCCGACAGCGAGCCAGGCCTAATCGCCCAACATCAAGCAAGTCCCCACAACAATTTTGGAATGAGATGTTGGACGAGCAGGTGTCCACATACTTTTGGTCATGTAGTGTAAGTCCTGTGCCATTATTTTATTTGATCTGATTTTATAGTAAGAAGAATATAATTGAATGTAGCTGAATAAAATAAAAAGGACATTTTTTCCCATAACAGAGGGAGTGCGCATATAAAGTGTCTATGTTGAGCGTAAAAGTGATCATAGGTTCTATGTGCTAGATTTAGAGTTATTTGTCAACTTTAGTTGTGAATGATACAAACCTTAGAATGTCTTAGAAATCAACACATATATGGGCTGCATGATGTGACTGTAGGCTATTGACGATTTGAGAAAGTAGCAAAAAAATCTTGTGCTCTGTTCCTTGCCTCAGGCTTCACAGCTGTTCTCTCATCAAGTGATCATATTTTCACCAATCAGACTATTCTCAATTTAATATTTTCTTTACCAATATGTAAAATTAGTTTTGTTTTAGAATGGCCCATTATCAAATGGGCAGGGGGAAAAATACATGCCATCTGTATGCATTCAAATAGCGAATGGAGGCCACGTTTTCCCGCCGGTCTACTTTGTAGGCTACTTCGGTTTTAGCATGTTCTTCATATGAGCAGCTGAGAAATACATTTAAGAACACTTATCTCACTCCACATCAACCGCTGTTTGAGGAGCATGCTCTCACTGTCTGACAGGTGATGTTCCTGTTTGAGGAGCATGCTCTCGCTGCCTGACAGGTGATGTTCCTGTTTGAGGAGCATGCTCTCACTGTCTGACAGGTGATGGTCCTGTTTGAGGAGCATGGTCTCACTGTCTGACAGGTGATGTTCCTGTTTGAGGAGCATGCTCTCGCTGTCTGACAGGTGATGTTCCTGTTTGAGGAGCATGCTCTCGCTGCCTGACAGGTGATGTTCCTGTTTGAGGAGCATGCTCTCACTGTCTGACAGGTGATGGTCCTGTTTGAGGAGCATGGTCTCACTGTCTGACAGGTGATGTTCCTGTTTGAGGAGCATGCTCTCGCTGTCTGACAGGTGATGTTCCTGTTTGAGGAGCATGCTCTCACTGTCTGACAGGTGATGTTCCTGTTTGAGGAGCATGCTCTCGCTGTCTGACAGGTGATGTTCCTGTTTGAGGAGCATGCTCGCACTGCCTGAGAGGTGATGTTCCTGTTTGAGGAGCATGCTCTCACTGTCTGACAGGTGATGTTCCTGTTTGAGGAGCATGCTCTCGCTGTCTGACAGGTGATGTTCCTGTTTGAGGAGCATGCTCGCACTGCCTGAGAGGTGATGTTCCTGTTTGAGGAGCATGCTCTCACTGTCTGACAGGTGATGTTCCTGTTTGAGGAGCATGCTCTCACTGTCTGACAGGTGATGTTCCTGTTTGAGGAGCATGCTCTCGCTGCCCGACAGGTGATGTTCCTGTTTGAGGAGCATGCTCTCACTGTCTGACAGGTGATGTTCCTGTTTGAGGAGCATGCTCTCCCTGTCTGACAGGTGATGTTCCTGTTTGAGGAGCATGCTCTCGCTGTCTGACAGGTGATGTTCCTGTTTGAGGAGCATGCTCTCGCTGTCTGACAGGTGATGTTCCTGTTTGAGGAGCATGCTCTCACTGTCTGACAGGTGATGTTCCTGTTTGAGGAGCATGCTCTCGCTGCCCGACAGGTGATGTTCCTGTTTGAGGAGCATGCTCTCACTGTCTGACAGGTGATGTTCCTGTTTGAGGAGCATGCTCTCCCTGTCTGACAGGTGATGTTCCTGTTTGAGGAGCATGCTCTCGCTGCCCGACAGGTGATGTTCCTGTTAGAGGAGCATGCTCTCGCTGCCCGAAAGGTGATGTTCCTGTTTGAGGAGCATGCTCTCGCTGCCCGACAGGTGATGTTCCTGTTTGAGGAGCATGCTCACGCTGCCCGACAGGTGATATTCCTGTTTGAGGAGCATGCTCTCGCTGCCCGACAGGTGATATTCCTGTTTGAGGAGCATGCTCTCGCTGCCCGACAGGTGATGTTCCTGTTTGAGGAGCATGCTCTCGCTGCCTGACAGGTGATGTTCCTGTTTGAGGAGCATGCTATCCCTGCCTGACAGGTGATATTCCTGTTTGAGGAGCATGCTCTCCCTGCCTGACAGGTGATGTTCCTGTTTGAGGAGCATGCTCTCGCTGTCTGACAGGTGATGTTCCTGTTTAAGGAGCATGCTCTCGCTGCCTGACAGGTGATGTTCCTGTTTGAGGAGCATGCTCTCGCTGCCTGACAGGTGATGTTCCTGTTTGAGGAGCATGCTCTCGCTGTCTGACAGGTGATGTTCCTGTTTGAGGAGCATGCTCTCGCTGCCGACAGGTGATGTTCCTGTTTAAGGAGCATGCTCTCACTGCCCGACAGGTGATATTCCGTCCTCACTCTGTATGCCATGGGCTCTCCAACCTTGTTCCTGCAGCTACCCAGGGCTGACTGTCCCAGCAGAGAGTTAAATGAGGCACATCTACATGGCAGGGAGTGGGGGGGTCAGGGGCTGGTATTTAAAGGGCATGGCGTGAATACTGTTCTGTGGTGCTCTGTTGACACATGGGCCGCTGCCTCAGGACATGGAGGGAGGGCTACAGCACATCAGGGGCATGCAGAGCAACCGCAGTCATTTGCCCATAGACGGAAAAAATTTAAACTTTCCTCACACATACTCTCTCACACACCCACTCATCTCCACACTCTGACACACATTCACAGACATTTAAAGTAACTGTCCAGTGAAAATATCACTTTTAAAAGTTAATATTCTGTTAACTCATACCCAAATAATGTTCTTGAGTTGACATATACTTGTACTGGTGGCATAAATGGGAGAAAAAACACAAAAAATCTCACCTTAAACTTGTATGTCTAACAGACCATTTACAAAATATTAATATTAATAGAATAATATTTCTTAGGACCGGTATATATTCTGTTGTTGGGGTACGCCCACACCATTCTGTTTTTGGGGTACGCCCACACCATTCTGTTGTTGGGGTACACCCACACCATTCTGTTGTTGGGGTACGCCCACACCATTCTGTTGTTGGGGTACGCCCACACCATTATATTGTTGGGGTACGCCCACACCATTATACTGTTGGGGTACACCCACACCATTATATTGTTGAGGTACACCCACACCATTATATTGTTGTGGTACACCCACACCATTATATTGTTGGGGTACACCCACACCATTATATTGTTGAGGTACGCCCACACCATTATATTGTTGGGGTACACCCACACCATTATATTGTTGAGGTACGCCCACACCATTATATTGTTGAGGTACACCCACACCATTATATTGTTGAGGTACGCCCACACCATTATATTGTTGAGGTACACCCACAGCATTATATTGTTGAGGTACGCCCACAGCATTATATTGTTGAGGTACACCCACACCATTATATTGTTGAGGTACACCTAGACCATTATATTGTTGAGGTACGCCCACACCATTATATTGTTGAGGTACGCCCACACCATTATATTGTTGAGGTACACCCACACCATTATATTGTTGAGGTACACCCACACCATTATATTGTTGGGGTACGCCCACACCATTATATTGTTGGGGTACGCCCACACCATTATTTTGTTGGGGTACGCCCACACCATTATATTGTTGGGGTACGCCCACACCATTATATTGTTGGGGTACGCCCACACCATTATATTGTTGAGGTACTCCCACACCATTATATTGTTGGGGTACACCCACACCATTATATTGTTGGGGTACGCCCACACCATTATATTGTTGAGGTACACCCACACCATTATATTGTTGGGGTACGCCCACACCATTATATTGTTGAGGTACGCCCACACCATTATATTGTTGGGGTACACCGACACCATTATATTGTTGGGGTACGCCCACACCATTATATTGTTGAGGTACACCCACACCATTATATTGTTGAGGTACACCCACACCATTATATTGTTGAGGTACACCCACACCATTATATTGTTGGGGTACGCCCACACCATTATATTGTTGAGGTACGCCCACACCATTATATTGTTGGGGTACACCCACACCATTATATTGTTGAGGTACGCCCACACCATTATATTGTTGGGGTACACCCACACCATTATATTGTTGGGGTACACCCACACCATTATATTGTTGGGGTACGCCCACACCATTATATTGTTGAGGTACACCCACACCATTATATTGTTGAGGTACACCCACACCATTATATTGTTGGGGTACGCCCACACCATTATATTGTTGAGGTACGCCCACACCATTATATTGTTGGGGTACACCGACACCATTATATTGTTGGGGTACGCCCACACCATTATATTGTTGAGGTACACCCACACCATTATATTGTTGAGGTACACCCACACCATTATATTGTTGAGGTACACCCACACCATTATATTGTTGGGGTACGCCCACACCATTATATTGTTGAGGTACGCCCACACCATTATATTGTTGGGGTACACCCACACCATTATATTGTTGAGGTACGCCCACACCATTATAT
The DNA here is from genome assembly GCF_045679555.1 of Salvelinus alpinus. Classification (NCBI taxonomy): domain Eukaryota; kingdom Metazoa; phylum Chordata; class Actinopteri; order Salmoniformes; family Salmonidae; genus Salvelinus; species Salvelinus alpinus. Next base: position 17,093,572 of record NC_092098.1, on the reverse strand, counting down.
TGTTGGGGTACACCCACACCATTATATTGTTGAGGTACACCCACACCATTATATTGTTGGGGTACGCCCACACCATTATATTGTTGAGGTACGCCCACACCATTATATTGTTGAGGTACGCCCACACCATTATATTGTTGAGGTACGCCCACACCATTCCGACAGAGAAAAGCTGCTTTTTTATTTTCTTCATATACACCATGTTTTTGAAGGAAAACAATTTCACTCATATTGTAAGTCATATAGTTAATATTTCATAGAAATCTGGAAACACTGGACAGTTACTTTAAACAGGACACATATTCAGACACCCCAATCAGCAGCCTGCATGTGTGTATATGCAACATGTCATTGTTAACAGAGGTAGGGGTGCGAGCATGTACACTAGGGGGATCTGAGTCTGAGCGGAGAAGACAGAAGACAAAAAGAGGGAGGAGAAGAGAAGGAGGAGGAGAGGAGAAGAAGGAAACTCATTACTCTGGCGTGTTGCTGTGTTGAACCTAGCGTCTCTGCCGCCCGCCATCTCAGTAAATAAAGTCTGTCATTGGATCTGGCCCGGTGGCTGTTTCCAGGCCCTGTTATTTGCGTTATTAATATGCATGCTAATGTACCTATTTTATGGCTCAACAGTTCTGATTCACTTCAAAATCAATTATCCATCTGGTACACCCATACTTTGCCCAGGCTCAAATGTGTATTAATTTCAGCAAACATACATCGGGCACAACACAATAAAGATAAATGGCTAGATTAGGTGCAGTAAACAAAGGAACTAGGGGCAAGTTTTAATGAGATTTGGCTTATAAGAACCTTACAGTTCCTTAAATAATGAGCCTGGCTCTGTTTTTTTCCAAATGCAAATTATACAAAGGAATGTTTCGCTGTCCTGCCTTTTCCAATTTCATTTAGATAAGAGTGTCTCCAAATAAGTTGGCAGTTAATATTCTCACATGAGCACTCCCCGCCTCCTCTGCCGCTATTCTCCCTCCGGAGCAGACTGTTTTTCCCCCTCATCCATAGTGACGCATTGATCCGTAATAAGTTCCGAAAAGTTCACTGTGCTTGTTAAATAGTTCAAACTGACAAAATCTGGACTGGGAACTACTTAGACAGTGCTGACAGAACCACTTACGGGTGTTACCGCCACTTTTACCATAAACCATCAGCAAAATCAGTCTGATATCAGTGTCATGCCCTTAGCAACCCCTCGCCCTGAGACAGAGAGGTGAGGAAAGAGAGAGATGGGGAGCTGAATGGTGATGAAGGAGAGAAAAGGAAAGGAGAGAAGAGGTACAGCTACAGCTGGCTGCCTACAGATGAGGGCCCTCCATGACACCCCTCTGTGTCCCTGTCATTACCCACTGCTGGGGTCACACAGACGGAGTGATGAATCCATAATATGACATCACCTCAATTTTCCTCTCCATTTATCCCAGTAATGTGGTGCCCTGTTCCCTACGCCCAGGACCACCCAGGACTCATCAGCGCCAAGAAAATAGACCACTTGTGGACACGGAAACGGCACACCTTAGATGAGCTCAATGTGGAGCTCAGTTAATCTGAGTACATTTTCCTCTATCTCACGAGACATTAGTTAGACTCAATACATTTTTGCAAATGTATTGAAAATGAAATAAAGAAATATAACATTTACATAAGTATTCACACCCCCTTAATACTTTGTAGAAGCACCTTTGGCAGCGATTACAGCTGTGAGTCGTTCTGGGTAAGTCTCTAAGAGCTTTCCACACCTGGATTGTGCAACATTTACCCATTATTCTTTAAAAAATGATTTAAGTCCTGTCAAATTGGTTGTTGATCATTGCTAGACAATAATTTTCAGGTCTTGCCATAGAATTTCAAGTAGATTTAAGTCAAAACTGTAACTCGGCCACTCAGGAACATTCACTGTCTTCTTGGTAAGCAACTCCAGTGTATATTTGGCCTTGTGTTTTAGGTTATTGTTCTGCTGAAAGGTGAATTCATCTCCCAGTGTCTGGTGGAAAGCAGATTAAACCAGGTTGTCCTCTAGGATTTTGCCTGTGCTTACCTCCATTCCATTTCTTTTTTATCCTGAAAAACTCCCCAGTCCTTAACGATGACAAGCATACCCATAACATGATGCAGACACCACTATGCTTGAAAATGTGGAGAGTGGTACTAACACTGTATTCAGGAGAAAAAGTGAATTACTTTGCCACATCTACTTTTTTTATTTTGTCCCAGCTACTAATAGGTGCCCTTCTTTGCGATGCATTGGAAAACCTCCCTGGTCTTTGTGGTTGAATCTGTATTTGAAATTCACTGTTCAGACTGAGGGATCTTACAGATAATTGTACTGTGTGTGTATGGGGTACAGAAATTAGATAGTTTTAACATGATTTTTGAATGACTATTACTGCACACAGGAGTCCATGCAACTTGTTATGTAACTTAAGCAACTTCTTACTCCTGAACGTATTAAGGTTTACCATAACAAAGGGGTTAAATACTTATTGACTGAAGACATTTAAGCTTTTTATTTTTAATGAATTTGTAAAATAAATAAAAAACATAATTCCACTTTGACATTCTGGGGTATTGTGTGTAGAACAGTGATCAAAATCTCAATTTAATCCATGTTAAATTCAGGCTGTAAAACAACAACATTTGGAAAAAGTTGGTGTCAAGGGGTGTGAATACTTTCTGAAGGCACTGTATATCACCAGCACATTGGTTCTCTTTTATTACTTAAAAAAAACAATGAATCAGAGACCTGCACGATTGTTGGAGAGTGAGTGTTAGGGAATGTTACCGTGTGGGACTGAGTAGTGTGCTGGACTTTGCTGGAGTAGTGTTGGTCCATACTCACTCAGCATGCCCATCCCCAGCATGAAGGCGTCCATGGTGTAGGGCAGGCCCCTGGCCCTCCCTCGTGTGCCTGGTGGGAACATCACCTCCTTGGGCTGGGCCTTCTTACATTCTACCTGTGGACACAGTGGGAAAAAAATGAAAAATCAGTCCTACTGGCCCCATGGAGGGAGAAGAATGGGACTGGGCAGGACATATCCAGATTCCAGTAGGACTCGCTCACAGAACAATAATGTTGCTTCTTTCTAAAAAGCTCAAGTTTGCTTGTCTGGGGAAAAATCTAAGGTCAACCCTCCGGAGTATTCCAGTGCCTTTTGAAACTACTGGTGCATCAGGAGAGTTGTAGAAGAGCCTCCAAACATATTTCCCCGTACCACAGTCACCTGCTAGTGGGGGGGGGGGGGGGCTTCAAATCTATTCTAACCCTGGCAGACCTTCTTATCATTCAGGAGTAGACTGACTGAGGAATATGGAGAAAAAATCCTCCTCCACCATGACTTCCACACAAACACTTTAGACAGCCCCCATCATCTCAATGAATGCCTTTGTTTTCTTTCATTTCATTCAAATTCCTGTCAGTCTTCCCAGAGAGAGACAGAGAGACAGTAGAGTGAATTCTGAGGCCAGGTTGGTAAAATTCTCATTTCTGCCTCTGTGTGCTCATCTGCTCTACAGTACCCAGCCCATTCCACCTGGAGCGCTCGTTCTCTCTCTCTCTCTCTCTCTTGCCAAAGCAAGTGAAATAGATAATAAACAAAAGTGAAATAAACAATAAAAAATGAACAGTAAACAATACACTCACAAAAGAATAAAGACATTTCAAATGTCATATTATGTCTATATACAGTGTTGTAATGATGTGAAAATAGTTAAAGTACAAAAGGGAAAATAAATAAACATAAATATAGGTTGTATTTACAATGGTGTTTGTTCTTCACTGTTTGCCCTTTTCTTGTGGCAACAGGTCACAAATCCTGCTGCTGTCATTGCACACTGTGGTATTTCACCCAGTAGATATGGGAGTTTATCAAAATGTGAATTCTTTGTGGGTCTCTCTCTTGCGTGCTATTTCTCTCTCCCCTCTCTATCTCTATCTCTCCTGCCATCTACTCTCTGCTCTCACACACACCTAGTTCTGCCCTCTTATGACTAACATATTCTCCTCCAACACAATGCTTATCAGCTGGTAGATGTGACAGGTCTAAATACTAGCAATACAGCAAACCTGTATGAACATGTATATGCAAAAAATAAATAATGTACTCTATGTCAACACCGCTGAGAAGAAATACATCAATGTTCTCGCTAAAGAACATGCACACAGATATATCTGTATAGACATATACAAACATGAGACCACACATGCCAAGCACGGGCACACACACATCCGCACACAAAGTCTCACACACACACACAAACACACACAAAGTCTCTCTCACACACACACACACACACACACACACACACACACACACACACACACACACACACACACACACACACACACACACACACACACACACACACACACGCAAACACACACAAATTCACAAGCTTCACAATCTCATCCATCCTTCAGAGAGGAGCAGCTGGGGTAAACAGAGCAGGACCTGTCTAGGAGGGGAGTGTGTGGTGGTGAGGGGGGGTTGATCAGACCAGAAATAACATTCCACTCTGACAGACTGATAGGGAAGGGGGGGGGGGGGGTTCATCCACACCAGTGAGAAAGTCATCTCCAGCCGTATCCTATTTACCACACATCTATCTGGGCTTTATGAAATATACAGGAGTGTGTGTCTGTGTGACTGGCTCGGCTGACAGGGCTGGCATGTCTGTGCCGTGTGTCTATCGCCTACTCTTCTCTTTGGTAGGCCGAGCCTGTTCATCGCGCCGCACAATCTGTCTGCTCCACTGCCTGCTTGGGCCCTAGGCCTGTCCATCTGTTTGTCTGTCTGCCTCCTGGCTTCGTGTCTAACCCACAGCCTCAGATTTAACAGGGCCTCTCTCTCTCTCTCTCTCGCTCTGCTATTCAAATTCACATGCATGTCATCCTGCCCACTGCACAATATAAGCTACTTCTCCTCTGCTGGGTTGGATACCATTGCACAGTGCAGGTAAACCCCAGCATCCATACAAATGCAAATGGCCAAGGCTGCACCTCTGCTCTGCTCTGACAAGCTCCAGGCAAACATTACCATTCCTTCACTGATCCTCCACTGTAGAAACAGCCTGGTATTATACAGTGTTATTATACAGCGTGAGTTGCTGAGTTAGAATAAAAGTTGCCAGTGCCTAAGTGTGAAGGTTGCTGTGTTAGATTAATAGTTGTGGTGTACAAATGTGAATGGTGGCTGCTTGCTGTGTTAGTGTGAAGGCTCACTATCTCCAGAGGAAAAGTTGCAGTGTAAAACCACTAAGATTAGTGGCTGTTGGAGGGCTAGTCGATTAAAGAAAGCAGAGGCCATTGAAACACACTGTCCCTTCGTTCGCTGCAAAGCACTTTGTAGCTGTCACAGAGCACCTGTCCTCCTAGCTAGCGACGCTGCTCTGTTCTCTCACCCCCATTTGTGCCTCTACGCTTCCTACCCTGTGAGAGCGACAATTTTCAGACTGCCATCATTTTCCAATCAAAGCAAATGGGAGCTTAAATACCTGTAATGTGTGGGAGGGGTTGAGGAGGAAGGGGAAGCAGAGCAGGAGAGTGCACTAGCAGCCTAATTGTCAGGGAATGACCTCTATACTGAGTGGAGAGAAACCAGGCGGGACAAATAGGACTATTAAAAGTCTCTGCACACTGACTGGGGCTAACACACCTACACCCACCTCACACATCTCACACACCTACACACTGGCTGGGGCTCATGCACAGACACACACCTCAAACATCTACACACCCCTCACATGCTTACACACACTTTCTGTTCAGTGGGTGACTGACTGGCTGGGTGGTGTTCAGCTGGACAGGAGCTCAGGAACAAGCACAGGAAGTGCCAGGTACACCGCTCTCTTCTCCCCAGCAGCTCCAGTCCCTCCCTCCCCCACCATACACACCTCACAGCCCACTGTCACATCCAGGTAGCTGGGCCATCCACCAACCACATGGGCTGGGGGGGAGTGAATCCCCGGAATGGCTGCTGTGAGTCAGTCAGGTCTGGTTGGAGTGGGTTTGTTATTCAGGGGAATAGCTCTCCTCTCCTCTCCTGTCGTCTGTTAAAAATGAGCCGAGAGCTTGGCGGCTAGTGTGTGAGGGCAACACAGACGTGGGGGATAGACGGGCCAAGAGGAGAGTTCACATCACTACTCAGACCTGAGACTCTCAATCAGGCTGCCTCAGAGCATCCTCTTCCCTCCTGAACACACACACACACACACACACACACACACACACACACACACACACACACACACACACACACACACACACACACACACACACACACACACACACACACACACACACACACACACACACACACACACACACAGATACCGCCACTATCTATAGACCATAAGCATTGCCTCTTTGATTCTCCTCGTAGTGGTGCTGCTACGACGGCCCAGTTAGATAGATAAGGGCGTATTAGTAAGCATCACCATCTCTAAAACACAGCTGACTCTGCCAAGCTGAGAGGGCAGGATTTATCCAGCGGTCGTGACCTTCTCAATAGATCTCTCATTCCCATTAACCTTGTGGGTGTTGTAGGGAGCTGTGTGGGCGTGTCAGCCCTGTATCAGGCCTGCAGCAATGTCCTCTGAGATGCGTGCCGTGGAGTGGGCGTGGGGTGGGCTACGTTGCGGCAGCGTTCACTCCACTACAGAGTGGATTATATCAGTCTACTTAAAAGGGCTAGCACTCTGGAGAAGGGAAACAGCGTGATTCATCCACTATAGCCTTCCAATTCCCAGCTGAACAGTAAAAAGCAATGAATGGTGTGAGAATGTCAGTCAGCTGAGTGATGTCAAGCCTGTGGGCACAGGCCATGGGATTATTCACTTAAGAAAAATGAGCTCACAGCCATTTGACTGCTGAATATTTACACTAAAGGTTGTTTAAAGGGTGAAATCCCTTATAACTCAGTGCAAACATCATCACACTTTAACAGCGTCAAGACATTCTGACCAACAGAATCAGATGCAATTTGCATATATGTGACCCGTTTCAGGAAACTAGGCATATGTCGCGGGTTACTCCTTCACACGAGAGCCGTTTGAACGTAATCTTAAAAAAAAAAATTGAAATGTGTTTTTTGTCCAGAAATGACTTCTGGAACATGTGAACTTTCATGTGCCTTAATAACAAACGTGTATGCCATCTGTAAATACGAATAGAATTGTTAAATTACGAGCCTAGTTGGTTTAGCCACAGAAAACGACAGCAACCTTCCCGCTAGCCATGATTGGCTGAGATAATGTTAGCTGGCTGGCTCACTAGCTAGTGTTACATGTATATATTGTATATAGACTTATTTTTCACTGTATTATTGACTGTATGTTTGTTTTACTCCATGTGTAACTATGTGTTGTTGTATGTGTCGAACTGCTTTGCTTTATCTTGGCCAGGTCGCAATTGTAAATGAGAACGTGTTCTCAATTTGCCTACCTGGTTAAATAAAGGTGAAATAAATAAATAAAATAAAAATGTATGATCTTATTATTCGTATCTCAGAGCAAATTGCTTGGCTAGTTATAGCCTAATGTTAGCTAGCTAACATTGAACCTGGTTGGTTAGCTACCTGCAGATTCATGCAGGGTAGTAACGTCATGAGTTGTGATTATGGTTCATTGTTTAGCTAGCTAGCTAGCTACCTGTCTTAACAAAAGACTCCACTATGCAAGTATCCATGTCAATAGAATGTCACTGCGACAACTGTTGATAGACATAGCTGATAAATTCGCTCTGGCTATCTACTCCGATTTCAGACCACAGGTAAGATAGTCTAGCGAGCTACATTTTCAGATATTACACGTTTCTAATTTTTACATAAAGTCTTTTCATTTCAAGTTAAGGTGTACTGTTAGCTAGCTGGCTAACGTTAGCTGGCTGGCTCGCAAGCTAGCTAACGTTACGTGTATTATCTTATTATTCGTATCTCAGAACCATTTCCTTTGCTTGTTATAGCCTAATGTTTTGCTAGCTAACATCGAACCTGGTTGGTTAGCTACCTGCAGATTCATGCAGGGTAGTAACGTCATGAGTTGTGATTATGGTTCATTGTTTAGCTAGCTAGCAAGCTATATGTCTTAACAAAATAATTTGAATAGTTCATTTCGACAACTGTTAGCCAGTTAGCTTGGGTGTTTGACTGCTGTTAGGACAGAACGCTCAGATCAACCCTTAAAGGGATTGGTGGAGCTAATTAAGAGGGTGTGAACGATGCTGAATGGGTGTAGACGAAGAAGAGCTCTCCAGTAAGTACCAAAACATTGAAAGGCCATTTTCTCAAAAGTTTATCAACTTTCAAAGCAGAATTACTGTAGTGTATGATACCATTTTGGAGCTCTGTGTCTCTGCTTTTATCCAATGTAAAAAACACAATTTTAAATTTTGCTACACAAGACCGAATCAAGGCGGTCGATCACATATTACAAAAGCATAATTGTTTTTTAACGTCACAGTCAAGAACAATGCTAGCTTACATAATACGTCCTTTATTTACGCATGACATGGAAGTGGTATATAACTTGGTAAAACAGGAATCTTCTGTATCTTCATTTTCAGTCTGTGTAACCTTTGTCTGAAATGGTGGATAGTTTTTACGGCAGTAGACCATCTTGAGAACACCCTCTTCACAACTCCACCTATAAACCAAAGGTTTTAGTGATTCTGCATCTCTACTATTGTACCTCTATGAGAGGAGAGGTGAGAAGAAAGAGCAGACTAGGGGACGTTGATGATCGCTTATTTTTCAGGACAACCTGTTCTCCATAATCAGATTTTCAGACCTTTCAGATGCAGGGTACCAAACACTTTTCTCCAAAGTAAATCTGTCATGAAGGAAGCACACACAGATATGCCACCTCCTTTTGGCGTATGCAATTGCACAGCCACACAAAGAGTACTGAACCAGAGAGCACAGGATGACTTCCTTATCAAAGGACTGAATCATGAAATGAGAGGCAAAATAAGCTGCTTGTACTGAACAAGGGACATGGTAAAAGCGCTCACAAAGACTTTGGGGAAAAATTACAGCAAGAAAAACGCTTCCTGTTTCATGGCTGTATGATGCAATAATGGTGGGTCACTATGTTACGCGCAATGTGCATAAAAAACACACAGCACCTGTCATGGTAGCAATAATTGCTTGTAATACACCAGATGTATGTCCTTGAACCGATTATTTTAAAATTGCACACAGAAGAAGTCATAGGGATAATTTAGTTGCTAATGGCAGCCTGCAGTAGCTCGGCCTTCAACTTGAGTTATTCAATGAGAGGGGGCAGCACTGAGCTAGCCTGCAACGTCCCTTCCTGGAATAGCTCAAACTGCTTTTCTCAATTAGATTTGCTCAACTCCTGCGTCCTCTCTCCTCCGTCATTTCTAGACTCCTTTTGAAAAAGCTTAAAGGTAATCGAGGAGAGGCGGCGAGGAGAGGGTAAGTGGACGAAAATGTGTATGAAATGAGACGACATATCCAATCACGCGTCATCAGGCAAATGACGTTTGCAGGGTGGAATCCCAAAATAAATGTAGAAAGTGATAAAAACGAATTTGAATAGAATAAAGGATAAGTAGCATATTGTTTAAAAATGTTTGCATGCTTTTCTCCTTCGAGAAAACACTAGCAGATTCAAAGGGGGTGTGGCAGATTTCAAAACTCTTCTGTGAAGGACTCAGGTAGGATACACTTGTGCTTCCTCGCCAAAAGAAGGCTATCGAGGAGGGGAGGACCGTTTACCGTTTGCCTACTAACGAATTCAAACACTCCTCGACCACTCAACCACTTAACGGTTTCTGGGTCACGAAAAAGAGAAGACTGAGGAGAGAATCCTGAGGAGAGAGGACGGAGGAGGTACTTTTGCCAAAACAAGAAAACCCCTATGTCTCCATGTGACGTCATCTTAACTGACTTCATTTGGCTTCAATTCGCTATTGAGTCTTCATATAGGAATGAATGGTGTCACGTGATCAATGGCTTTGTCCATTCATATATACAGTCATTGCTTTTAACATACTGCACGTTCTATCTGTCAGTATACTGAACTCTAAGTGACTGTCTCACAGCAGGCATGTAATCGTTGGATCTGTCACTATACTGAACTCTAAGTGACTGTCTCACAGCAGGCATGTAATCGTTGGATCTGTCACTATACTGAACTCTAAGTGACTGTCTCACAGCAGGCATGTAATCGTTGGATCTGTCACTATCTGGCTGTAACGTTCATGTTCATATACATCCTAACAGCAATGGGACATGGGTTTTGAGTTTGACACAATCAAGATGTATCACAGAACATCAAGATCGGCCGGTATGTTATTTAACTGAAATTCTGGACTAAATTACAGGACATCAATCTAAAACAATATGGGTGAAATGTGGATTCAATGTACATAATATTTTTCAACATTCAGTCCCTCCAGCAACACCTCTCCCTATTTCCATACAGTAGATGGAGGCATGCCTGTAATTTATAGCCTTCCCTCCCTGTTCCAGTCAGTGTGGGCTGGAAGCAGCGCTACCTGCCTGCCTGCCTGCTTGCCTGCCTGCTTGCCTGCCTGCTTGCCTGCCTGCTCACTACAGTAATTGGTTGGCCATGTCAGGGGACCCGACTGGGAAATTGACTACTAACGGAAAATTCATCCCTGCGGCAGTGATCATTCTCTACTGAGGAATATCATAAATGACACATTTAAGAACATTACCTTGGAGCAGTTCACTAAAACCAATATGGGCCTATTTTAACGGCACACTACTCCCATCTAGAGATCTGAGCCACTACTTGATAGGTGTTCATTATGCATTCATATTGGGAGGCGGGTGGTGGAGAGAACAGAGATCATTGCTTCGATTAGAGGGATGACTGAATGACTCTTGTCAAAGAGAGAGGGCAACAGCAACCTGCCATCAACTCTATAGCATCCACATCATCTAGATCCACTTCACTGTTCCCTTCTAGGCTCCCTCCAACCACTGTACTACTGGCAATGGCAGGGGGACAAACGCTTCTGCTGCTGAAAGGTATCAGAAAAGCCCAGGTTATCCAGGACAGCAGAACTCCCTGTAACTTGAATTAAATTACATGAGAGACATGAGACCGTGTGCATTATTGATACACTTAAAGTAACTTCGCCTATGAGACCCCCTGCCCTCTCTCTCGCTCTCTCTCTCTCTTTCTCTCCAACTATCTCTCTCTCTCTCTATCTCTCAATACACTTCCCTGCTTCTGACATTTCCCTGCCTCCGCCAGTATTTCTATCTGTGCTACAGCAACTCACATTAGAACAGCTTTACTTCAAAACATGACTTGTATCCTGTCACTTTGACAAGGTCAGCCCTAACTCAGAGTTGGAGCAGCTGCTTCCTGTACAGTACCTCTCAGGTCTTAATATCTAGTGAAACCATTTTCACTAGAGGAGAACTAACTCCGTTACAACCTGCTGAGATGAATCATCTATACTGAACAAAAGTATAAAAGCAACATGCACAATTTCAAAGATTTTACTGTGTTACAGTTCATATGAGGAAATCAATTCATTAGGCCCTAATCTATGGATTTCACATGACAGGCAATACAGATATAGATATGTTAGTCACAGATACCTTAAAGAAAATGGACCTCACAATGGGTCTCAGCATCTCGTCACGGTATTTTTGTACATTCAAATTGCCATCGATAAAATGCAACTGTGTTCGTTGTATGTAGCTTATGCCTGCCCATACCAGAACCCCACCGCCACATTGGGGCACTCTGTTCACAATGTTAACGTCAGCAAACCGTTCGCCCACACGACGCCATACACATGGTCTGCGGTTGAGAGGCCAGTTGGACATAGTGACAAATTCTCTAAAACGACGTTGGAGGCGGCTTATGGTAGAAAAATTAACATTCAATTATCTGTCAACAGCTCTGGTGGACATTCCTACAGTCAGCATGCCAATTGCACACTTCTTCAAAAATTCAGACATCTGTGACATTGTGTTGTGTGACAAAACTGCACATTTTAGAGTGGCTTTGTTTTGTCCCCAGCACCTGTTTAATGATCATGCTTTTTAATCAGCTTCTTGATATACCACACCTGTCAGGTGGATGGATTATCTTGGCAAAGGAGAAATGCTCATAAACAGGGATGTAAACAAATTTGTGCATAGAATTTGAGAGAAATAAGCTTTTTGTACGTATGGAACATTTCTGCGATTTTTTATTGCAGCTCACGAAACATGGGACCAACACTTTACATGTTGCGTTTATATTTTTGTTCAGTATAGCTACAAATCCAATGGTAGCAGATTACAGACTGTTACCAATCTAATTCTAAAACCACCAGATTCCAACGTGTTTCCTCATATTCACACTGAGCCACAGTTTCTCTTCCTGTCTCAGTATGTCAAAGCTATGTCTCTACTTGGACATGGAGAGTGGACACTAACTCAAAGCAGATCCAACAAAACACAGGACACTCAGGAAGAGAGGGACAAAAGAGACAAGACAAGGTTTTCAAGGTTGTAGTTGTAAATCACTGCATGGTGGTATTTGAGAATTGAGAATATCATTGATTAATGTAAACCAAAATGAACATTGGGACTGATAGTATATTCAGATGTGAATAGCAATTAAAGAGGAATAATACAGGGGGTCCCAGTGAACCCCAAATTCAGTGTTTCCTTAAAGCAGCGTGTGTATCTGAGAGGTCCCATCTGTCAGAGAGGCGCTGCAGCGTGGCATGTCGTGCTGATGTAACATGGTGTGTGTGTGTGTGTGTGTGTGTGTGTGTGTGTGTGTGTGTGTGTGTGTGTGTGTGTGTGTGTGTGTGTGTGTGTGTGTGTGTGTGTGTGTGTGTGTGTGTGTGTGTGTGTGTGAGTGTGTGTGCTCTGCTGACTGACTGACTGACAGACAGTGTGTCACTCCCTCCCTCATCGTCCCTGGCCATCCTGCCAGTCATCCATCAGGCTCATCAGCCCAACAGCAGCCCATTAGGCCCAGCTCACATATTAATGACAATCTATGCCTCTTGATAAATGTCACACTGGCGCTGAAGTGCTAGCAGATTCTCACAGTTCCCTCCACACGGTACCACACAACACCATCTCAGAGGACCGCTGATTGCAGCTTCTTTGTTCCACGACAACACTATACTTCCACTATGGTTCTACTCCATTACACTGAGGTGTTCCTCACCAACCAGGAACCCTCTCCATGAGGAGGTGTGGCTGAATGACTAATGGCCATAATATAAGCTACCCAATCAGCACCCCTCTACTGCTTGACAGCGTAAACTTAATGCATAGAGCAGGTGTTAGTCTATCACACACACCAGCAGGTGGCGATATACAGGGCTACCTGGAGAGATTTAGAGAGATAAAGTGAGACCTTATTGTCATTCAGCCTCTGTCCCCCTGGCCGCCTCGCAGATGAGGCAAAACTCACACTATAACAACCAGAGAGGAAGTTGGTGATCAGGATGACATTGAGACAGAGAGAGAGAGAGAGAACAGGCCATTTCCTCAATCACTCTCTCGCTCCTCATT